>NW_007256265.1:286421-304225 GCF_000164805.1 Carlito syrichta | reverse complement strand
AACAAGTAAAAGACCTATAAAGACCAGCCATCTCTGTTTCTGAGTCCCTGAACAGTGTGGAGTATGCCCATCCCTGTGTCACACTTGAACAGCATTAGTGATGAGTCCCAAAGAATCCTGTTTCTCCTGCACTGTGATGGCACTGGCAGAGAATTCCTTTCTGAGCTAGAGAGATCACCTGGGAAGAGAAGAGCATCAGAACACGGCAATGGGCAGATTCAAGTATACCAGAAATTCCTTGTTCCTCTCAAGTATTAATTTTAAGAGGAAAATGGAGAAAGCTGTATTGGATCCTTGGGAACTATTTAAGCAAAAAATTTTAGGAAAACACCCAAAAAGGGAGTAAGAATATATAATTAGCTACCCCAAGAAAGACCAATTGAGTAGAGGAAGAAAAGAAAGGTGTAAATTTTATAGAATCAAGGAGTACAAATAATATCATAATCTCTAAAATTTCTGATAATGCTAATTAAAAATGCAAATAATTTAGATATGTTCCTTATTCATTCAGGTCTTTTCTTTGCTCCAAATAATTGTTGCAATTATAGCACCAAAATTCTTTAAATCTGAAGGTTGCTGATTAGAAAATGGTTTGGGCACTACTTCCATTTTATACTTTTCTACCCTCTATCTGCTTGCCAAAAGCATTACTGGTGGTGAACTGGCATGTGATCTGTTTCATTTGTCTCCTAGAAATCTTAGTGTTGCTCACATTTCTTTTTTATTGAATCATTATCCTACTAGTTGAGACAAAAAAAAAAAAAAAGATAGTGACTAAGAAATTCCAGAATATAACTCTACCAAATAAAAAATTAAACAGTTTAACTGACGTTGACAGCTAACTTTTATCGGCAAGAAAAAAAATTTTTTTTTTTTGAGTCAAATTCTTATTCTGTCTTTCAAGCTGAAGTGCCATGGCATGGATCACAGCTCACCACAGCTTCAACCTGCAGAGCTCAGGTGACATTTTTGCCTCAGCCTCCCAGGTAGCTGGGACTATAGGTATGTGTCACCATGCCCAGCTAATTTATTTTTCATTTTGTAATTTTTGTAAAGATGAGTTTTTCCTATGTTGCTCAGGTTGGTCTCGAACTCCTGGACTCAAGTGATCATTCCACCTCAGCCTCCCAATGTACTGGTATTACAGGTGTGAGCCACCGTGTCTGCCGAGATTATAAATATTGTTTTAGATTAATGATGATACTAATGACTTTCCCATATGTGCTTTTCCCACTATCCCAGATGGAATTTCTATTCTTTTTGATCACATCATAGGTTACATATATCAGCAGTATTAGCTGGTAAAGCTGCCCCCCAGGTTCCCTCAGAGAGAGGACGAGAAAATATGCTGCAGTGACAATAACAATAATAACAAGAGTAATGATTGAAAAAAAAGAGGACTCCAGTGAAGAAAATACAGAGAAAACTTCTAGCTAAACATCAACAGGATGGTGCCAAATGTATTTTCATATTATTTTGCATTCTTACTGTTTTATTAAGACCTCTAAGAATCTAGACTTGACTATAATATCCAGTTATGTTTAATTTTCAACAAACATAATTGTTTTTTTATTAAAAAGTTCCTTCTAAAAATTCTAGCTAACATGTTTAACTCAAATCAGGTAAGTTTTCCTGACAATTGTAGAAATGTGACTTTAAGCACCAGAATATTGTTTCCAATTTC
This sequence comes from Carlito syrichta, assembly GCF_000164805.1. NCBI lineage: Eukaryota > Metazoa > Chordata > Mammalia > Primates > Tarsiidae > Carlito > Carlito syrichta. The sequence continues at coordinate 302,541 of NW_007256265.1, read as the reverse complement.
ATTCTGTCAATTTTAAATGGAAAACAGTTTAAATACAGAGGTCTCTGACTTCTCAAAAATAATATACAGAATATAATTTAAATCTTGTGTTATTTAAGTTTACTTCAAGACAATGAAAATTTTTAAGGCTATGGAAAGTGGAAGTAGCTACATACTAAGACCATATGCTGCTGTTTGTGGTATTTTTTTGCATACTTATTACAGTTTTTCTCTTGCTAGTTTTTCTCTTAGATTTTAACACGTCTTTCTCTTGTCAGTGTAGTTTCTTGTGTTCTGACTTAATACTTGCAATCTGATCTGGATGTGAACAAAAGATCAGGAAGCTTATTTGAATTATATATGGAATAATGGTATATAAGATCTGGAGTAGGACCAGGAAGCTCATTTCACCAATAAACTTTTGAAAATGAAAATGGCATATTAGTTACACTATGGATGATACATTGGCCACTCTATGGATGATTTATTTATTTATTGGTTTTCTCCATCATTCTAGATGGATGCAACATGGTAGCCAAATCCAGAAAGGTAGAATGCTGGGATCATGACTTTGATATAATCAACTGATTAAACGTCATAACCAACTGATTAAACATTTTAACCAATTATTTTTGTTGTTATTGTTAACCTATGAAATGCTATTGGTTACTGGTTTCAGAACTCTTTTTTCTCTAAATCATTTGAAGACCCTCTCAACAGAAACGACCATTATACACAGCACAAATGTGGGGAACCACCCCCAAAAATGGAATTTACTTATACAAATTTTTGTATTTATTTTTACATGCTTAAACTTCAGTCACCTTCAAATTACCGTTTGATGCAATACACCTATCGAGATGCTTTTTCCACTGCTCAAAGCAGTTTTTGAACTCATCAATTTTAATGTATTTTAGTGCTTCTGCCATTTTTTATTTTCCTTTCTTCCACACTGGCAAAATGTTTCCCTTTGAGGTCTTTTTTCATTCAGGGAAACAATAAAAAGTCGTTCAGAGCGAATAGGGAGGCTGGGACATGGGGAGCCGCCATGCTGTTTTTTTGGTCAAAAACTGCCAAACACTCAGTGAGGTGTGGGCAGGTGAGCTCATAAATCACCTATCATGAAATGGGCAGATATGTTGAAAGAATCTCTAAAAGAAAATTCATTGAAGCTTAAGGCAGCCTCTCACAACAACGCTACCTGGTACACCGATGCCAATGAGTTCCTAGAACACTTACCTAGCAGGGGAAGCCTGTCCTACAAGGGGCCTGCCCTCCAAAAAATAATTCTGGGTTTTTTTGGGGGGTACCCCTCTGTACACTGTATACAAAGTAAATACTATTAACATGAACTTAACATGCTTAATTTCAGAGTATATGATTCCTTGTTTGTGTGTTAAAGCTCTGCTACATCTGTGTTTGGACCCATCTTGCTTGTAAAAGTAAAAAAGGAGTAAAAGCCAGACCCACAAATTGGCACACCCATGAAAAAAACTGTTAAAGTCTCAAGGAAGTATAGTATAATTTTTTGCAAGGCTAAAATAGTAATGGTATTGAATCTATTCCTCTACCTCCCCAAGAACATGGCTGGCTACTTCAGCTAAACCAAATTTGCTCTCTTCTATTCAATAGTAATAATTTATTTAATATTTCTTTATATTGTTCTTTCTCATCTATTCAAGTTTTGGATTTTTTTTTTGTTATTCTTTCTGAGTTATAGTTCTCACAATAAAGTATTTATTAAAGGCACTGGTAGAAAATAATTTAAGATCTAGGCCTTGGAGTCAGAGACTTAAGTTCCAGTCTTGGATCCACTATATTCAGTGCTGACTTCAATCAAATCACTTCACCTCTTGCAACTATAGTCTCTTTATCCAAACAATGGGAAAATAATACCTACCCCACTATGTTTTTCAGGGTCAAGTGAAAGACTCTTTTAGGTACCCAACCTAGTACACCATAAAAGCTAAGTAGTGAAACTGACATTCAAAGCCAGGCAGTCTGGTTATGCCCACAACCTCTGCCCTAATCTGCTTCATACACTGTGCATTCTGAAGTATCTTTCCAAAAGCAACAGTATCAGATTTCTCCCCTCTTACTTCTAATACTTTTCTGGCCAAACAAGGCATTCTGTATTTGAATTGTGAATTCCAAGGGCCTGTTACCGTTTCTAACTTGTCATCTATTAAACAAAAAACTTAAGTAGCAGGCTTTGTATTCTATTTCAGTAAAAAACAAAATTTGTTAATTTAAACACCAGATGGTTGAGGATAAACCCCTGTAGAGTTCTATTTTTTATTTTTCCCTAAGATGACACATATTGTTAATTAAAATCCCTTCAAGTATGTTCTCTCAAGTATAAGACACGTGTATAATCTAGATTGTATTTGTACATTTTGCATGGCATGTGTGTGCACACACATGCCACACTACACACACACACACACACACACACACACACACGTTAAGTTACAGAAGTAAATCATATTTTTCCAATTTACCTATGAGATTATCATCCCAAACAAAAACAAGAGATTCATCAGAATAATCTAAATAAACCACACATACCATCTTACCACATTCTATGAGGAAAAGAAAAAAAAAAAAATGTTCCTAGTACTTAGGTTTGCAAATTCTTGTCAGATCCATTGTGTCCTGGATTCAGATAGGGAATACTGGAGAGACACTTAAATCAATGGACACTACAGTCCCTGAAGGCCACTAGCTATAGATCTAGACAACATTTATGTGATTTAAGTAGAAAAGAACTCTTTTCCCTCATCCTTAAATTAAGTCTCTACAGAAAAACATAAAAGACCAAGTGGAAAATAACACAGTTTACTTCATGGAATAATTAAAGACTATGGTTCTTTGACCACCACAAAATACACTGACTCAGGTTAAAACAGGTGAGAAGATACCAATTATCTTTTAGCATTTATAACACTTAAAGTGATTACAATGTCAAATCATTTCCAAAATAGAGAGAAATAAGATGGCTATAGTAACAAATAGTGAGGCTTCACACATATACACATGTGCACTATTAATTACTCTTTGAAGATTTCTTTTATATTTATCTGCATATGAATATTACCAAAGGAGGCTACGTTTTAGAAGGTTCTTGTAAAAAAAGAATTATTTTTCCCTCTATACTAGAGAGAGAGAGAGAGAGAGAGAGAGAGACACTAGATAAAGATGATAAGAGGTAGATAATAGATAATAGATCTTTGTTCATATATTCAACTTAGATTTAATGTAATGATGTAATGTAGTCACTGGCTCCATATGTAACTCGATTTAGTAAAATCATAATGTTTTAATTGGTACATGTATATTGGATATGTATCATAATCAGAAATAAGAAACTTAAGATGATAAGAATGTCCTTTAAGAACCACCAGGCAATGGTAAACATATAGACTTGTAAAAATTTGTCCCACTACATCAAATTATGAAACGTATTAACAAAGAACCACAGCATGAATAGACTATGCAAGGAACATGTCAATGGCTTAAATAAAGAATTCTTAGGAGTAAAATCATCTCACTAGTAGAGATCAGACCTCCTAGAAAATATACTGTATTTGTTATCTATTACAGCCTAACAAATTGCCCCCAACATTCAGCGGCTTAAAACAACAAACACTTACTATCTCACAGTTTATGTGGGTGAGGAATCTGAGAGGAGCTTAGCGGGTGGTGCTGACTCCAGAGTCTCTCATGAATCAAGGCTGCTGTTATCGCAAGTTGGCTGGGAATATCTGTTTCCAAGATGGTTCATTCACAAGATTGTTGGTAGGAGGCCTTAGCTCCTCGCCCCAAGGGCCTCTACAGAAGCTGCTTAGTGACCTCATGACACAGCAACTGGCTTCCCAATAAGTAATCCAAAAGAGAGCAAGGGGATACCTTTGTAATCTAGTCATGCCATCCTGTCTGCCATGTTCTACTCATTAGAAGGGAGTCACTAAGTACCATCCATCCACACTCAAGGGGAAGGGTATTGGCTCCACCTTTTGGAGAAAGAATTGTTAAAGGATTGTGGATATATTTTTAAATTATCGCATGTAACACTTAAATCTGATGTTCAGAAATGTATACAATATTAATAGTTGGAGAAAAAGAAGAGTATTCCTAGAAGAGGGAAGGGCGAAGGGAAAAAGTAAAAGGCAGAAAAACGTAACATGTCAAATCTAGAAAGGCAGGCTGTTGAGGTTTATCACCCAGAAAGGATGGCATGGTCAATGAACATTCAGGCAAGTGGCTACAGGAATACCAAAGAAAGCAGAGACGTTACATAGCAAGATAAGTTAAGGTGGTGGGAAGGGACTATTGTAATTAATCATGAAATGTAGAAGACAGAACACAGGTGGCAGCAATGGAGAGCATTAGGAGATGGTAGACATGGCAAATGTCCAAAACCTAGTGCCTGATGACAAAACTGAGGATATACAATAAGGATAAATGAATTATTATGAACTTCCAAGGTATTACGGACTTGGTATCTCAGATTGTGATGACGCCTTTAACAGGGAGAGAAGACAAGAGAAGAAGTTTAGTGAGCTTCCTAAACTTCTAGCTACTATTTTGGACATAGTTGAGAGGCAGGTAGGCCATATAGGTAATAATGTTGAACTGTCAGTTGGAATTACAGGTTGACATTCAGAAGATAGACTACACATCAATGTAAATAGCAGTAGTGGCCAACAGTATGGAAGTAGGAAGCAGTAGTAAGGAATGAAAACAGACTCATGCATAAAAAAATCTTTAAAACATTCGCTTTCAGGAGATGAAAAAAGTAAAGGAGATTAAGAAACAACAGAAGGAGAGACAGAAAAAGAACAAAGATTAATAAATATCATAGAAATCAATGTGAAAGAATTCAAGGTGAACAGTCTTCACAGAGACGTGTGGGAAACTAAGGGATATTAAGTTTGCTGCCATGTCTTGGCCCTGTAGACAAAGCAACCAATGAGACATCGGATTAGGAGAAGAGCAGAAATGAAATTCTGACTGCAGGGTTGGGAGGAAAGAGAAATAAGGAAGCAGAGACACCTGATGGAAACTACTTCTTAAACATATAATGGTTAAAAAGGAAGAATAAAGAATGGTAGCTTAAGACAATAGCAGGCAGGAGGTAAACAATTCACTCTAGAGGGTGTCATGTTGGAAAACAGAGAAGTCATCCTAAATACAAATTAAAGGTATAAAAAGTTAAGTAATGGAATTGCAGAAGGCTCAAGATCATGTTTTTTGTTGTTTTTTTTTTTATGAAAACAGATAAGAAACTGTAACTGAAATTAGGCTTTTGGGATTGGAAAGTTTAAAGGAATTCACACTGAGAGAAGAATAAAGCGGTTCAGTCCAGTTTTAAATGTTAAGCCATGTGATAAACATATAATTTTTAAAACTGATCTCATCACTATTTCTTCTTATTGATTACATCAGTTGAATATAGTAATATATATTCAATATGATAGCGATCTGTAATAGTTTCTGCAACAGTAACCGGAAGGGGAAACATGGACTTTTTCTATTTTTCCACTTCCTCTAGAGTGGAGGGAAGAATTTCCACATGTTTTAACTAATGGGTGAATTCTTTGGGTCACATTTCCTGTACTGTTATTTTAAAATAATTCTTTAAACTGTCCATTTCTTTTATCGTATCCTTAAAATTAAACAATATGGACATGCATTAATGTGAAACTTAAACTCTGGGAAATCTGTGACTTTGAGATCTAGGGATTTTGCTACTGTGAAACGGTGTAAATAAACCCTGAAACCTCTGTTGACTGAATCAGGATGGGTCTAGTTTTACAAAAAATATAAAAAGGTAGCTGAGGAAGGCAATCTTCTATTTGGGGAACAGCGGTACAGTTTTTCAAACTGGGTTGTTAACAATTGAAATAAACTATGAAAATGCAACTTACAAAAAGAAAAAGGTTGGTGTGCTTGGTTCAATAAATACATTTACTATTTCAATAAGTAATAAATGTGACACATGGTCTTGAAAATCAGATTAAATGAACATATACTCAAGAAGCTTTTAGACTTACACTTTCCCAAACCTATGCTTTCTAGAATATAATCATTTCTCAGAATAACTGTAAAGAATATGATGCCATAAAATTCTTGCTTTTGGTTTCATTGATGGCTGTTCATTTTCATCTTCATGTTTTGAATAGATTATCCATTTGATACTTTTTAGAAAACAATTAAGTTTAACATAAATAGTTAACATATAAAAGCTAAATATAACAAAGAACTTTACCACTAAATTATGTATGACTGTACGATATTTGTATCATCAATTTTGAAAAATCATACATTTAAAAAATTTTTTAAGCCTTTAAAATCAAAAGCACTTAAACCCTATTATGTTTCCAATAAACATGTATATGTACACATCAAGAACTTGTAAATTATTCTCTATAATTTTAAAGGGAACTGAAAAGTCTGTACATATATTTTCATATCTATACATAGTTGGCCCTCCATATCCTTGGTTCTTCATCCAGAAAATATTTGGAAAAAATAATAATAATAAAAAAATTCACATTTTAAAAACACAGTATAACAATCTTTAGCATTTACATGTTAAAGATATGTGGAATTTCTTTGAAATTCACATGCAGGTTTTACAATATTTTATCATATTAATTCACTCAAAATAAAATGAAAGGAACGCCTGCTTCAGACTATTATCTTGTATTAGACTAACTCTCCTAATGAAAACAACAATAAGGGCTGAAAGCTAATTGAAAAATAATAATAATAAAGGCAGCCAGGACTTGCAGGGGCCAAAAATCACAGATAAAGAGAATCACTGAGGTAGGCCAGAGATTTTCTGTCACTTTTTTGGCCTTATGTGTTTTTTTTATTTGTCAAGTCACAAGGTAAGACACTGAGGCCAACAGTGAGCTATCGGCGAGAGCGTCTTTCAACCTCGGAAGGGTAAAGAAAACAAAAACTGAAGTCTAGTACTACTAAGGAAAATAAGGACATCACAGAGAACAGGGAATCGCAATAAAATGAACCCAGGATTTGATGCAGTTATTGCCCTAAGGCATTTGCCAAATCCTAAACTGCTAAATGAGCAAAAAGAAAAGAAAGCAAATAGAAGGAAGCTGCTAAAAGCTTAAGAAAGCTATTAGCAATCACACTGGAAAGATAAAAGTTGGAGCTCAGATTCTTCCCAGAAAGAGAGGCCCCAATAAGCACTCAGGTTTTTAAATGAAATTCCAGAAAGGTCTTACTAAGAGTCAGTGAAGCCTGGATATAGACCACTATTTGGAAAGACTAAACCTCATCTTCATAAAATCTCAATCCTTGCCTAGGGTACAGTGCTCTGTTCTTACTTTTTAACTGCCAAACCAAAACTAAATCCTCTCTGAAGGAGACTGTCTCTGCAACTTCTCATACTATGTACTCAACACTCAATCAAAAAATTCCAGGCATGTGAGAGGATAGAACCCAATTCTGTTGGTCTGTACAGTGCCAGCCTGGAGTGGTCTCTCAGAGGTACTAACGCCAGATGGGTGAAAAGCACAGGCAGGCTCTGTCTGAAATCATCACGCAGGCTTAAATACTAGCCCTGCCATCTCTTACTTCTAAAGCCTAGAATAAAATATTTTACCTCTTTGTTTCTCACCTCTGAAAAGTGGCAAGAAAGGTATCTTATCTTAGAGAACTGCTGTGAAGATAAATGTGTAACTACATAGAAAGTGCTTAGAACATCGTCTGGCACATAGCACTAAACATGAGATGGTGTTTTAGTGTCATTGACAAGTGTATTTCTCCTTTCCACTAGAGAAAGCAACATGATGTAACAGAGTCTCAGATGCCGGAATAGTCAGTCTCAGTCCTTTTGGTTACTAATCAGCTGGGTAACTTTGGACTTTTGGACTTTCTCAATTTCTCACTGCCCATTTGTAAAGACTATGTGGTCACAAACACACAGTCGTCTTCTTTTTTTTTTTTGTAATGACTCCAGAATTTCAGCAGGTTTAAATAGTTATATTTAATAACTATGAAGTTTAAATAGTTATATTTAACTGAAATAACTAGTTATATTTCACCATGACTCAGACACTGCGTTTTTTTTTTTCATGATAATGGATTTTGCTATAGCACATATTAGATTGATATTCAGCCAAATGGCAATGTTTTTGCTTTTCATGTTTATTTACTTGTTTAAAATATTGCCTGTGTTTGAGGTCATGAAGGGGAAAAAAATCAAAATGTGATTATTAATCAGAAATTAATAATAGTCCAAAGGAAAGTTTTCATTTTTGAAAGAAAATGGTATTCTTGCTATTTTTAAAAAATAATTTTTAATGTACAAAGTTAGGAGGCTTTCTTCATTTCTAAAGGAATGTTGCCATGAGACTCTCATCATATCAGCACTGGTATAACAAAGAGCAAAGGATGAGTAAGAGTGGGTGGAAGCAGCGGTAATGAGAAGGACTCTGTTATCACTGATATTATTTACAATGGACAGCATATGCTGTAATAAAAAGCAGACTGCCTTCCACCTCATCTTTTGTTTTTAAATTCCCTACAGACAAGGAAACTCTCACTGTTCCATGTTGTTAAGTACAAAGGCAATTATTAATACAAAACCAACTATTTTATTATGGGAAATATCATAAGTAAGAAAAGGTAGACGGTATTTTTTAAAATTATGTCACATATGAATATTCTGTCTCACAGATTGACACAAAGTATTAAAATACATACACTTGTGTATTTCTCTGTTCCTATTCATCTATTTATTTAATAAGAAAGAAAATTTTTAACGTGAGTAGCAATGCTTATCTCTACTGAGAGATTATGGTTGAATTTTATTTTCTTAACCCTATCCTGTATTTTTCCACATTTTCTACAAAGATTACATATATTCTGGTAATAAGAAAAATAAATGTTTAATGTATATACATTTGTTGGACTACTAAGATGTATTTCTCAATAAATATTTTGGAGGTATTTTATCTATATCATAATTTTTTTACTTCGAAATTTCAGGAACTGTTTCTATAATCCTCTGAGTAGATTAAAGGTGAAAAAAACTATACAGACCCTTTATAATACATAGATCATTCAGAAGATGCCCACATACTCACAGAATTTTACCTATATATTTCCCATGAGTCTTCTCTATCCATCAAATATTAGGCTCTAAATCACTTGAAGTGATTTTGTTTCCCCTTTAAATAATCTAACAGAGTGCCCTGCACACAGCAGGGACTCATGCAGATGTAGAATACAACTATATGTATATAGTTGAAAACCAGTTTTGCATAGAAATAAGTTTTGTTAGTTTAAAATTAGATAATTAAGACATCCTAAAAATAGCTTTAAAATAAAAAAATATATTTAAGATATAGCATCAAGTAGTTACATTTTTTTTCTATTCTAGCAGGAAATTGAAGACATATTCTCACTTCAAAAAGACATTTTGTTTTCTACTGAACTTCAGTCAGCTCAGTCGGTTGTTAGCTTGTTGTTAATCATATTCCAATACCTACTATAACCTGTTTTATTTTCTCTGTGTTTTAGCCAACAAAAACAAGATATTAAAATGTTCAAGATTAGGTTAACTTTCACGAATTTGTCTGGAGGGACCACCACAATTTTGCCTCAATCAACATCTCTCAACAACTCTGCCTTCCTTTTATTTTTTTGGCCCTGCTCTACTTTTCCCACATTCCCTGTTGTCTGAAAATGCCAAGCTCTCTACCACAGATCTCTCACTTCTCAAAATACATTCATCCACAATGGCCTGTTAAAAAAGTGACCTCATGCTGGGTGCTGGGTGTGGTGGCTCATGCATATAACCCAAGCATTTTAGGAGGCTGAGGTGGGAGGATTGCTTATGCTTAGAAGTTAGAGACCAGCCTAGACAACATAGTGCTACCTCCAAGGAAGGGAGGGAGGGAGGGAGGGAGGAAGGGAGGGAGGGAGGGAGGAAGGGAGGAAGGGGAGAGAGAGGGAGGGAGGGAGGGAAAGAGAGAGAGAGGGGGAAGGAAGGAAGGAAGGAAGGAAGGAAGGAAGGGGAGAGAGAGGGAGGGAAGGAGGGAAAGAGAGAGAGAGAGAGGGAAGGAAGGAGGGAAGGAAGGAAGGAGGGAAGGAAGGAAGGGGAGAGCGAAGGAGGGAGGGAGGGAAAGAGAGAGAGAGAGTGAGGGAAGGAAGGAAGGAGAGAGAGAGAGAGAGAAAGAGAGAAAGAAAGAAAGAAAGAAAGAAAGGATTAGCCAGGTGTGGTGGCGGTGTCTGTAGTCCCAGCTACTCAGGATGTTGAGGCTGGAGAATCACCTGACCCCAGGAGTTTGAGGCTGCGGTGAGCCATGATTGTACCACTGCAAACAGTCTAGACTAGGCAACAGAGTGAAACCCCAATTCAAAAAAAAAAAGAGAAAAAGAAAAGAAAAAAAAAGTGGCATCTTATCAGCTTCTTATTCTTTCACTCACCTGACCCAGCATATGGCAATTGTGTAATAATTGCCTGTAAGGTTTGTTTGAAAAGACTAAGTGTTGGGAGGTTCTGTCTCTCAGCAGGGTAGATAATCTCCTGTTTTATTAGGTCCGGAGTCAGCATCTAATCAGTCTAGTTCTTATCGCATTCTGTTTAGCTTTTCCTTTGCATCTGAATCTTATCCAAATTACTTCCAACTCAGTCCTTCCCCTTGGCCTTCAGGGTCAGGACTTTTCTTAAAGTCCAGTCACTGTGCTTGGGTTCTAATGTGAACCCTAATCCAGAGACACTTAGACAAGTCTGTTGCCTAGGCTTCAGTGGCTAGAATGACGGATCAACAATCCCAAACCTGTGGTGAAAGTCCTAACAGAAAGGCCCCTATATCTCTGTCTCTGTGTCTGCTTCCTGATTCCAACTTTGATGTCTTTGAAGCCAACTTTAAATGACAGCCATCATTCCAATTGTTCAGGCCACACATTTTAAAGACATCTTATATTCTTCCACTTATTTCACATCCCACATTGCACTACCTTCGAAATATATCCAAAATCAGGCCATTACTGTCCCAATCTTGACGATCTAAGCACACCATCATCTCACACTTGGATTGTTTTAGTAGTTTAATACTTATGCCTCTACAGTCAATTTTCAATACTGTCAGAGGCATCCTTTTAAATTATAACATGTTTGAAATTAATCATGTCTCTCTTTTGTTCAAACTTCTCTAGTGGATCCCCAACTTACACAAACCATAGCCAAGTTCCTTGTAATGGCCCATGAGGATCTCCAAGGTCTGTCTTCCATCTAACTTCTGTGAACTTGTCTTCTACTCACCACCATTATGTTCTCGTCCAACAACTGGACTCTGCTGTTTCCCTAACAAACAAAAAGCCATGTCCCTGCCTTAAAGCCTACCTTATGTCTCCAGTGTCCTGCCTAGAAATAAATAGCCTTTATTCCTTTCTTCTTCAAATTTTGGCTCAGATGTCACTTTCTTTTTTTTTTTTTTTGAGTTCGAGTCTCATTCTGTCACCCAGACTGGAGTGCAGTGGCCACTCCCAGCCACCGCAGCCTCAACCTGCTGGGCTCCGGCGATCCTTCTGCCTCAGCCTTCCAAGTAGCCGGAATTACAGGCATGCGCTACCATGCCTGGCTGATTTTTTGATTTATTGTAGAGATGAGATCTCGGCTGCCAGGCGGGTCTGGAACCCGAGGGCTCCCAAAATTATAGGCTGAGCCACGGAGCCTGGAGGCCTACTCTGAGCACCCTATTTAAAATTGCAAACTAACCCCCACCACTACTCCCAGTTCCTTTTATTCAACCACATTTGTGTTTTGTTTTTATTTTCTCCCTAGCAGTCCTCATTTGTTATATTGATTTTTCTCTCTCCATTTACATGTATACTTCATTCATTAGTACTTTATGCTCTTATATAGTCCTGGAACTCAGAAAGTGCCAAAAATATATATCTAGCTCTAAAAGATATGTGCTAAGTGAACAAATGGCTGCCATGCTTTTAAACTGTAAGGCTGACCAAGGACTGACTGATCTTCCTTATAGCTGAAAATAGCAGAGGTCAAAGGACAACTTCATTATCTGACTGCCTTTTTCTTCCTTCAACTTTTTCCTACATTTGAAAGCAGAGAACTCATTTTCTCTCAGTGCCTCCAAGCCAGGTCTGCATTCCAGGTACTACACCTCATCTACTTATCATAACCTGTGTCCGTTCCAGGTGAGTTACCTGACTCCTATTAACAACCCCATGATGTCCATGTACCTGGCTTATATAGAAACCAAGGTTTCCACATCTCCACCCACTGATCTCAATCCTAGGCCCTCTCAACCAGATCTTCTAGCACCTCTGATTAGAAATGTGTGATCATTACTACTTTCCAACAATGATCACTCTGCTCCATTACCACTGTCTAAAATCATACCTATTACAAAAAAAGGATGTTTCATCAGAAAAATATGGATGATAAAGTATGTATTTCACAGGGTTCTTGTGAAGGTCAGCTTAAGACACTGCATGTAAAGTGCTTGATGCATAAGTGCTCAATACATACGACCTGCTATTGTTACTAGATTACATAATGTAAATCCATTACTAGTTTCAGTCTTGATGATAAAAGTTGGCCATTTTTTAAAAGATAATTTGAAGAGTGACTAGTTAAAAAACATCAGGGCAGGCTTGGTGGCTCAGCCTGTAATCCCAGCACATTGGGAGAATGAGGCAAGTGGATTGCCTGAGCCTGCGGGTTCGAGATCAGCCCAGGCAACTTGGCGAGACCTCATCTCTACAATAAATAAAAAATTAGCCGGGCATGGTAGCATGCACCTGTAGTTCTGGCTACTTGGAAGGCTGAGGAGGAAGGATCGCTGGAGCCCAGGAAGTCGACGCTGGGGTGGCCGTGAGCCTGCCACCGCACTCCAGCCTGGGGGATGGAGTGAGACTTCAACTCAAAAAAAAAAAAATTTTTTTTTAATTAAAAAAAAAGACACCAATAACTGACATAAAATATATACCACATGATGGATTCGTAGCAACTAGAGAAGGACAGGCAGAAGCCTTTAAATGCAAAATGTCAGTCTGGTGTTGCAACTCTCATCACCATAAAAAGGCTCCCAGAGCAAACCTCATTACTTTTTTTTTTAGATTAGCAAATATATTTTATTTAAAACTAAGTTAGAAAGAGAGAGAGCGGGAGAGGGAGAGAGAGAGATTCACATCCCCAAGCTAGGGGAGGGGGCCAAAGTCAGGAATCCTGGCCTGGCCATAGCTCAAAGAGCACGTGGCTACACCATAGCTTAACAAGGCAATGGCCTCCTCCATTACTTTTTAACCATAAGATTCCTCATTGTGTACCTATGGTCCTCTCTATAATAAGTAGAACAAGAATGCCTACCTTTGATCAGATTATCTCCTCTTCAACCATATGCCTTTCACTCCCTGTTGAAAAACCACCTGCCTCTACTCCTTGCAGAGTTATTTTTCTGGTTGAGTCCTGAAGGCATCTGAGTTTGTAAAACTGCTAAATTTTATCCCTCTGGAATTTAGGTGTTATCTAGGCATTAGCATAGCTCAGAATTTTAAGATGACAATTAGCTTCAAGATGACAATTAGTCTAACCATTCCAATAAACTACTAAAGATGTGCTATCAGAAAATATTACATACTTTAGTTACTAACTAAATAAGTGTGCTTTTGTACACTTTAAACCTGTGGCAGGAACAAGTAACACAAACAACCATAAAAAATAAGCATTCTACTTCAGAGATCCCAGAATACACAGAACTAAATTTTGTACTATAGTCAACAATTCCTCAAAGTTCAATAGAAAGATTGCACACATCATATTGCAGTCCCTACAGGAATTGTTTCTAAAGCCTATTTTAGAAAAAAAAGAGAAATTAAGAGTAGAAATGAATAATAACAGAATAAAGAAAATGGTCTTAAAAATATTTCTCTTTTTTTTTTTTTTGAAATGGAGTCTCACTCTGTCGCTCAGACTGGAGTGCAGTGGCTGCTCCCGGCCACCGCAGGCTCGCCTGCTGGGCTCCAGCGATCCTTCCACCTCAGCCTTCCAAGGAGCTGGAACGACAGGAGTGCGCTACCACGCCCGGCTAATTTTTTATTTTATTGTAGAGATGAGGTCTCATCAAGTTGCCTAGGTGGGTCTCGAACCCACGGGCTCAGGCAATCCACTCACCTAAGCCTCCCAAAGTGCTAGAATTTCAGGCTGAGCCAGCAAGCCCGGCTAAACATTTCTCTTAATCAGATAAATCATAAGTACTCCTAAATAACTAACATTTTAAACTGCTTCTTTCCAGTCATTATAGCAAGGCAAAGTTTCTGATAAACTTACTGTCACCAATAAATAACTATACCTTTTACTCTTCAAAGCTACATTATTTTCTAAGTTGCCAATTTTTAAATAAAAATCTGTTAAAAATAAAAGTCACTGATGACTTTCGGTTTTATCTGATAGTATACTGCTGAGTAAAGCATCTGTAACTCCTAAATTACTGATGATTTTGGTGTTCAACTAAGTTGGAGAAATCATAATTTCATATTCTTTTTTTCATACTTTTCAGATGTTTTGCTTCAACAAAGTATAAAATAGCACCACTGACACTAATGTAGAATTTTGTGAGCTAAGAGGGCTAATTAGGGCAGACCTTAAATAGTATTTCTTATTATCTTTTGAATTGTAAATTTTATAAACTAAGTTTGTAAACTAAGAGTTACTTCAACCAACTTTTTGACCCATAATGGCAGATCTACAATGAATAAAAACTTTAAACACTTACAAAATCTTGTTCTTTTTACAAATATGGAACTCTTTCTTGCATAGTGTATTTAAAAATCCAATAAAATTACTATTTAAAAAATTCTAGATGAAAATGGAATACTTATTTTTTTCCTCTGCTCTATAGAACACGTCCCTCTCCTTTAGTTTTTTTACCAGAGTTTTCTATCTTTTCCAGTCTTCAGGTAAGAAAGTACGGTTTAGCAATTTCTCTTTAAAACTTAACAGTTTTCCACAAAATAAGATACTTTTTTACCCATCCAGAATGTAAAATACATACATCTGAGCTGTCTTCACAGTAGCTAGTTTTCTATGATTCTTATATTGAATTAATATTTTCCTAGTTTGACCCTTCTAAACAATAACATTTGGCAAACACTGTGTTGCTCTCTAACTAATGCAGTGTACACAATCATTATGGTATGTGAGAAATGTGCTCAAGTCTATCTGAGAAAAACAGCTAATAATCCTAGCTAGTATTACTGGTAAGATACAGTTATATTAGCTACTAAATCTGCTCAGAGATTGTTCTCATTTCAAAAGAACAAAAGCCAAATCACAGTGAGGCAAAAGCTGATATATTTTAGTGATATAATTAAGTTCTGGAATAATATAGTAAAAATAGGAGGAGGCTAAGAATGATGAGGAGAGAGTAAAAAGAAGGGCTAAAAAACTCAGCACCACACATCGAGTGCTAAGTATATGGTAGATGTCATATTAGATATGTCAGCTATTTCATTCAATTCTCACAAGGATCCTATGGCATAGTCACACCTCTAGTTCACAGATGGGAAAGATAAAACTCAAGCATGTCTGTCTGAGAGAGTGAATGAGAGGAAAAAGAAAAAGGGAGGGAAGGACAGATGGAGTGAGAGAGGAGAAGAAAGAGGAAAGTGAGATAAAGGTAGAGTAAGGGAAAGTGGGGGTTATTTGTTGTATCTAATACCAAGAGCTAGTTGACCTGGGATTCAACCCAACCCTGACTGACTCCAAGATTCAGTCTCCATAGCATCTCACAATGCTTCTTTAATAAAAAGAATGTAGACAATTTTTTTTAAAGGCTATATAGCTTTTTGCCTATACAAGTTACCAAGTCAACTGAGGAAGCACAAAACTATCTTACAAAAGCTTAAAATGGTCCTATATGGTACCTTTTTTCCTCTCTCTACTCTCTTAAGTAACTGCACTAAAAATAACATACTCATCAGGGTTATTAGTACTAGAGGAGGAAGCAAGTGGGTGAATTAAATGAGAAGAATGTGGAGTGCGATCTCTGTATAGCACCAGAAGTCTGGCATTCCCATACAGACACAGCAACAGTTGGCACGATGAAGTCAGTGTAATTTTAACGAGACCTCT
>NW_007256265.1:275659-286401 GCF_000164805.1 Carlito syrichta | reverse complement strand
CCCTCCCTGCTCTCCTGTCTCTCCCCCACTTTCCCTACTCTACCTTTCTCTCACTTTCCTCTTTCTCTTCCTCTCTCGCTCCATCTCTCCTTCCCTCCCTTTTAATTTTTCCTCTCAATCCCCTCTCTTAAACATACATACTCAAGCATAAATATATATTAACACATAATGAATTTTATTCAGAGAAGAGATGTTTGACTTAATGTCACAGGATAGTAATGTTATTAAATCTGACCAAACAAAATATATTTCCTGGAAGAAAGTAATTTTGACTCCAATTCAAAGAATGAAGGGCTTCACAGTGAGAGATGAAACAGGAATAGGACAGAGGGGAAATTCTTAATAAAACTGGGAACATTAGGACAGAGAGAATTCTAGGCTAATGAAGGCACAGATAAACTTGTAAATATCACTTAGCCGGACAGGACATGGTTATAGATGGAAATTGTATACCAAAACACAATAAAAAAACCATTTCCTATTATGAACTAATTCAGCAAGGCGTATAATATATTAAAATAATTTTATGTCAGTAAGCAATATTAGAGATTTGGATAGGGATACTAGATTTGAAAAATACTGAAAGGCCTTTGTTTCACATCTGTCCCTAAATAAAGATACCTGAGGAGGTTCAATGATTTGTTTAATGCGACAACTAGTTAAGGTTCTAGTGACTAAGCCTCTAGCCTAGTAATATACTTATTTATCAACTGACTCCCAGGAAGAGTTCCCATCACTTTTTCATCTTCCCCTTTGCATCTGGGGCCAACTGATGGTTAATATTTCTCGATATTATTGAAAACTACCAGGGCCACAACAGACACACCCAGAAATAGTGACTCAGGGAGGAACCAACCAAGCCCTGAACTCAGTGGTACAGAGCACATCAAAAATCACTCTGCCCTAATTCTCACTAGGCTTTGTTTATGTATCTTCTTAATCCCATATTTCACCAAGAGTTAAGATTCACATCTCACAAAAGAAGCTGCTATAGAATTAGGAAACAGATGAAATAACATTTCAGTTAAACACTTAGATATTCAAAACTATCAGAATTTATAACTTAGGAAATTATGTACCACTGAGTAGCTAGGAAAATAAATTACTTTAATGAAAGATGACTTTTTAAGTAATGAGAGGGGATGTTTTTATAAGAGGAGTTCACAGTAATTAGGAAAATACGCATATATCATCTTGGGAACACTTCTTGAGAGATAATTACCTGGGAAAAGTCTTGCTAGACACTATCAGACTTCACAAAGTTGATCCAAATGTAATTATGTCAACCACATAGTAAAACACAGAAAGGGGTTAAAAACAGAACCAGTAAATTGAAATATATCCCTTTAGGATACAAGTAAAATACTATATAAAACTGGACTTTTCCCAAAGGAAAATTCTCAAATCAACAAAATAAGCAAACATACAAAACGAAGAAAAAATAAATAATCCTCTCAACAAATTCTAAGTAACAATTGACAAAAATAAAATGAATACATTTTAAAATCTATAGATTTTTTAGATATTATGAAGATCACAATCTGCTTATAAAAGCAAAATGACCCAGAGACTGTATAACTTAAGCTAAAAACAAGAGCATATAAATTGGCAAAATTCAAAAACAAGATATTTCAAATATTTCCTGTAAAGACAAATGAGAGAGATACAGTATCATTTTCAATTCCTTTCACAGGGGACTGGAAGGTTAACTTGATGCTTATTATTAGACTTCAAATGTTTGGGCCTCTAAGCAGACTCTTTTTATATTCTTTTCATTAATTTAAGATTTTTCCAAAAAATGGCATTTATTTTCATAAGTACTTTATCTCAATTGCAAACAGAACAGTGAAAGTAGATTTAGATTCTTATCTGAAGTATCTTCCTGGGTTCTGCTTTTCTGGTTTCTAGCCCTACTTGTTTGGCCTCATGTCTCCACAGAGTTTTGCAACGCTGATTTCCAAAGACTCTCCCTGATATATTCGGAGGCAAGAGACTGCATTCATTAGAATATATATTATTCAAATATTTTATGAAAAAATATCATTTCCTTTATAATGCCAGAACCATTCATTGAGTTACCAATGAAGACAATTCATATTCTTGAAAAGGTTCAAATACAGAAAAGTTTATCCTGCTATTAGGTTCCCATTGATTCTGAAAAATAATAAGAACATGACTCATCGCCTGAGTAAATGATAGTCATAAAAACCACATTTAATCTTTAACAAGACAATGTGTTCTGACAAACTTTTTTTCATAGTATTAGTATTTGCTCTTATTTTGAGAATTTTCACAAGACCTCATCCAGTTATGAGCTAAATAATAATCTTAATTTTTTTAAAATGGGGTCAATAACATTTTTTTCTGGAGTTTCTGATCCTTCAAAAATAGACACAGTGACATATGAAATATCTTCCAGAACACTTGAGAAATATACACTCCATGCACACGTAGACAATTTAACATCGATACTAATTGTATCTGGGTTAAAAACTAGTACATTCCTCAGTGCTTTAAACAACAACTAAGTTATTGGTTATGATTTATACTCTATAGCAATATACTTAACATACAATATCAAATAATTCCCTTTCTTTGAATTGATCTTAAATACGTGTAAACAAGTCAAATAAAGGTAAAATTCTACTTATTTTTTGCCATGATGATTTTATGGAAGAGAAGCACAACATTACATTACTGTTTTACAGTAAGGACTTCAATTTCCTCAGCTTGCTAATTCAAGTGGGAGTTCCCAGCAACAGTGAGCAGGTAGAAGATATTACTTTTTAGAGGCTCATTAAATATATGGCTGTCACATTAGAAAGAAATATACATCAAAAGGTCATGACTGATGTTCAGTTTCCAGTGAGTGCTAGCCCCAGAATTTATGATAGCTCCTGAATTAACATTTTGTATCACAGAAATGCAGTGCCCCAAAGGAAAGTAGCTATGGCGTAGGCTGATGAATGCATAACTAATAAGTTACTGCAATAATCATTTCAATCTTCACCGATTTTTTTTCAATTTTTCATTAACATCGTGGTTCATATTGTGTCTCCAAAAAAATTAGCAAATGAAAGTATTTGGTATTTATTATTTTGCCATTACAAGGACTCATACATATTCTTAAGTTTGTTCTATTATTCTACAAAATACAGTTATATAATTTGTTCACAGAACACAAGACAGTATAACTTAAAAATTATTCATGGTTCAATTCAGAAAACTGAACTGGCAGTTCAATTCATTAAATAAAAGTCTGGTTACTTTTATCGATTAAAAGTGTGCCTGATTTTATAGCTAATTTTTAATGGTTGAAATACATTAGTATTTTCTTTAATATAATACTGCTAAGGGAATTAACACATTTAAAAAAGCAGGTTGTTTGAGCTCAAAAGGTTTGAGGAAAAAATCACCTCACTTTTGTAAAGCCTACATTTGACATTAGCCTCAGAACATTGTGTCTCCCTAACATGATTGCTAGGCTTTTAGTTGCCTGTCTTGCAAACTACCATGTCATCACAGATGTCAAGGGTCTTATATTTTTGTACTTCACAAAAGCATGCTTTTTCAACCATTTCTATGTCTTGTTAACACAGAAGAAAGTAATGGCATGTATGTGTGCCACCTCAGGACCCTTTTAGATCTAAATTTCTATATCATATAGTCTCCGTACTTAAAAATAGATACTTTATAGTTTAAAAATCATAATTTGTGTCCATATATTTTAAAATTTTAGGTTAAGCTTGAGGAATTTTGTTGTATTCTCCAAAGTGCCTACCATGGAGCTGAGTACATAGAAAATTCTCAATAATATTTATTGATTGATTTTTTTTAAAGCCTACAGTTAAATCAGAGCTTTAAAGTAAGACTTATTAGATATATAAAACAATATAAATATTGGACAAAGAGCACTTACCTTAAGCAACCCTGAATATAATACTTTCCTCAAATTATACCAATGAGTTTCTGCTTTTTCCTTCCCCACTATACCAATTTTATAATTATAAAGTTCACAACTGACAAGATTAAGAAGAAAACTCTTAGAATGGAACTGCTTGAGTCAAAGAGAATGCACGTTTACATTTTTGATAGCTCTACTAGGAGTTGTTATTCTGTGGCAAGGACTCAAAATGTTAAACACCTAATGACCTTACTTTAGAATTTTACATCATCATGCTGGTTTTATACCGCTTTCACACAACTCAGGAAATAGTTAAGTCAACTTATGGCTTATTTAATAGTAAGAAACATATTCAGAGCAAGAATCAGTACCAGTCCTGTGAATAACAAAGAAAACATCACCAGATTCATAAACATATTTCTTTTCATAGAGTAAGAAAAATGTAGGTGCTTTAAATTTATGAAAGTGTCAGATCACTTTACTCCCAGTCCACATACCTTAGTCTTCTAGAGCAGAGGGTCTGTTGAGTACAAAGAACCATGAAGAGAAGGAAATCTCTAACTTTAGCAGAGATTTAATGCCACTCTCTCACATATATGCAAGATATGGAAAGTACAACTTCCCTATGTATCCCTAGGCATTATTTCCTGACAAAAATAGACAAGGTCCGTACATATAGAGATTCTTGAATGAGCACACATATCTGTTAAACCACTCTCTGTACTTTTCCATGTTTCAAATGTTTCAATTCAAAATAGAAATGTTATTACCTTTCTTGCTTCTTTTATCATCTTCCGAATAGTTTCCTTTATTGTAAGCAGGTGTGCTCTTGGAGGATGAAACAGGAGGTCAATATGGGTACTCCCTAAGAGTCCAGGCATCACATATGGCCAGCCTAAGTCAAGATTTGGGGCCTCCACATCAGACTCAATTGGCCAGTAAGTCCCTGAAGATGAGGTATCATCACAGGAATTATCCGTGCCATGTGCTGTATTTTGGGCAACTTTCTGGACATTTTTCAAAATATAATTAATTTCATCCTCAGAGAGAAAGTCTGAAACTCGTTCCTTGGCAAGAAATTCTTGGTACGCTTCCAACCCATGTTCAATCAGAGTATCAATGGCTACTCGATACCATTCCTTGTAGTGAGGCTCAATGTAGTTGTCAGATTTACACTCATCGTTCAATGAGGAAAGCATTGAGGAGGTCTCCATGCTTGCAAGTATTTGACTAAGGAACTTTCAAATGTCCATTTATGCAGTGGCGAGAAGTATCTGGGGTTTGAAAAGAAGGAAATCAAGGTAAGTCAGAATTCTATAATCAAATGTTTAAAGATACAAGTCAACTATTATTTTTACATTTGTCCATTTCTATTAGCAGCAGCTCAAAATGACACATACCTCATATCCAAAATGACACCATAATTCACATATCTATCACAAATAAGCTAAACAGATTTCCTTTACAGACTGCTGTTTGTCCTTTTCCAAGCTGTGTCTACTTTCAGTTTCTCACCTAAGAAAATGCACCTTCCTTTTCTGACATCCGGGAAGTCTTTATTCACTTTAATCTGGAACTACATATGGTGATATCAGTTTCTTTTTTTTTTAAGATTAGAAAATATAGTTTATTTGGAAAGTAAATTAGAGAAAGAGGAGATTCACCTTCCCAAGGTAGGAGTGGTGGCCAAAGCCAGAAAACATAACTCAAAGAGCACATGGGCACATCAGAGTCTAGAAAAGCAAGGGCCGGTATCAGTTTCCATAAGCCTTTTTGGCTTGAGTTTTAACATAGAATAGAACACAATCAATGCATAGCCAGTCATCAATGTAAGTTTTTAATGAGTACTTGTTATAAATAATATGCTAGATGAAATGTAGAAAGCAAAAAACACCTGTTTTCCAGGAATTTCTTAATTAGTTGAAGAGGCCAATTGCATACACCAAGTTATCAGTTATCACTTTGAACAAAGCCATATATTGCTAAGGGTAAAAATGAGTAAGGCCTATCTTTAGTGCTTGAAGAAGAAAATCAAGTAGGGAGCAACATGGAGTGAGGGAATCATGGATCGCCCCATGCAGGATGTGGGCTTCAGCTGAACCTGGGGCAATGAGAAAGAACCTGATCGGGTAGCAAGAAGAAAAATTTCATCCCATACAAGGGCAAAAACACAAGCAAAAGCACCAAACAGATATGTGCTTGTACATTCAGGAACCAGGAAAAAAAAAAAAAACTTGGCATGCTGGAAAACAGGTTCCTTTTACTAGGAGTCAGAGATAACGGTGAATAGACGAGATAAGGTCAGGCATGGAAGGACACAGGAGATTTTTGTGATTTAATAAAACTTGTGTTTAAAACAATCAGTTTGGCAAAAAAAGAGGGGACAAACAGCTAGGAAAGTCTTATTGTTCAAAGCACCCAATGAAGAAGTAGTCAGAGTATTCCCAAGACAGTTTAAAGAAGAAACGCTGAGATTTGGTGACTTGACAACACATGGGTGATGAAGAAATTTAAGACATCAAAGATCATTCAGGAATTTCTCTTAGGAATCCAAATCAGTCTATCCAAGGTCACATTCCACCCCTCACAAAGTCCACAAAATCTTCCTTCAATCAGCCACTCACTACTTCACTGTGTGAGATACTGAACTGGGCTTGATCTCAATCAGAAAAGCGACTTTCCAGTCTTTTGAAATCATGATCTCCATTGTGTGGATTCAAAGTACAACCCTATTATGTGCTACAAGCATTAAAAAGCTGATTTGATCAAAAACATCTTTGTCAATGGCCCAGTCCTAATTTTTAATTTTCCACTTAACTCAGCCTTTTCAGTCTCAGGCCTGCCAAAATTCAAATATGATTTGAGAGGGTATCCCAGACAGCGATTGCCATTTATTAACTCCTTAGTTCAAAATATGTAATGAGTAACAAGTTAATCATACAGAGAAATTGTGAAGGATGGACAACAGAGCCATCGTTTTGTTGGGGAACACGGATCAGACAAGATCCAGCGTCTAGGACTGATCTGAAAAGCATGGAAGACAGAGGGTGCTTCACTTTACCATTTAGTGGAGACAACCTTGTCCCCATCCCTGGGCTCAGGATTTTTACAGGGAAAGCTAATAATATAGCAAGCCTAAAGATTAAGTCTGATATGAAAATCAAAATTAGAACTTGTTCTTGTGTGTCTCCTGGAAAGCCCTCAGCATGAGTCATAAATTGATTCAATCCAGGCAACTGGAGGTGTCCTTGGATCCTGTGCTCCAATGCAGTATCTGAATTTCTGGGAAGGCAGTCTCCCCACCCTTAGTATTATGGTGGGCTTTTCAGAAATGTGCTTTACTCCAAGGGCAAAAAAAAAAAAAAAAAAAAGAAACACCTAGCTTGTCTGCTAGTGTGAAAACTATGGTATGGAGAAATAAAATGTTTCCCTTATTACCTAGTTAAAATTAATTTAATCTATTGACATGTACTAGGGACACATGCGAAAACTTTCATTAATGTCTCAATCATTGTATAAGGTGTCATCTTTTTCCCATCACACATCATTTAAGTTCAGTAATTCTCAACAGGGAAGATTTGTCCCCCAGTTGACAATAACTGAAGAACTTTTTTTTAAAAAAAAAAAAATTTGTTTCTGTAGAGACAGTCTCGCTATGTTGCCCAGGCTAGTCTCAAACTCCTGGGCTCAAGTAGTCCTCCTGCCTCGGCCTCCCAAAGTTCTGTATTATAGTCATGAGTCACTGCGCCTGGCCACTGGAGACATTTTTAAGTTGCCCAGCCACTGAAGACATTATTAAGTGTAACAATTTGCAAAGAGGGCTACTGGCATCTAGTAGCTAGAGAGACCAGGGATGCTGCTAAATATATTGAAAAGCACTCTCCATAGCTCAATCACTGAGCATCTGGAGGGCTTTAATTGAAGACAAATTAAATGTGCTTTTAGATATATAAAAATAAGGCACGGTTTTATTAGTAAGTATTAAAAACTCCTAGGAAGTAAATTATCATAAATAGTAGAATTAATGGGTAAAGAAAAATAAAATTTGGCTATGTTGTAAAAGCTGAGCAGACCAATAGGCTTATCTGCCAGTTAAATGACTCACTTCAGAAAAAAAAATAGGCTTAAAAAATACATGTTTCAAAAAACATTAGAAATTGCATTTGCTATTGAATCTTTAGGATAATTTGTAGCAAGTAGTAATTTCAAATGTAAACTCTTGTAAATACAAAGGTTAAAAAATAAGGCATAAAAAACATATTTCCATCTACAGACTGCTCTGAAAAAGTTTTGCAGTTTCATTTATAAAATGAAACACAACTAGCATGCAATACAGCAATTGCAATGTAAGGGATTTATGCAAGAAAAAATAGAAACTTATTTTCACACAAACACCTGTACATGAATGTTTATAGCAGCCTTATTCAGAATAGCCCCACAGTGGAAATAAACCAAACATGCTTCAGTAGGTGAATATTAAACTACCTGTACTGTGGAACACTACCCAGTAGCAAGATAAGTGGTCTATTGATACATGCAACAACCTGGGTGAATCTCCAGAGAATTATGCTGAATGAAAAAACACCAGTCCCCAAAGACTACATGCTGTATAACTTCATTGGTTAGATGTTCCACTCTTGAAATGACAAAATTATAGAAATGGATATCAGATTAGTGGTTGCCAGGAAAGAAGGGAGGGGCATGGTGGAAGGAGGTAGATGTGGCTAACAAAGTGCAACAAGAGGGATTTTTGAGGTGATGGAAATATTCTGTATCTTGACAGTATCAATGTCAATATACTGGTTGTGATGCAGTATATCAGTTTTGCAAGATGGTAGCACAGGGGAAAACCGGGTACAGGATATAAGGAATAGGAATCTCTCTGTATTATTTTTCTCACTTGTGTGTGAATCCCCAAACATCTCAAAATAAAAAGTTAAATTTTAAGAAATCATAGCGATGAGCAATGTCATGAGCCTTGGATAGAAAAAAAAAACAAAACATGTATAGCACAGAAGATGAGAGCTCACCTGTAGGATCAAACTGCCAGGTCCAAACCCTGCTTCATCAATTACCGCAAACTCTTGGACAAGATAAACATGTCCACAAGTCTCAGTTTGGGCATATGTAGAGAGTAGGCTAACAACAGTCCTTATTTTATTGAGTCACTCTAAGGAATAAATGAGGCAGTGCACTTCAAGTGCTTAGCTTTTAACCTTACTATTTTGTTATTATGACGATTTTATGTTTTCACAATCTGTTACAGTATAATCAATATAAACATACAAATAAATTTGATCATAAGAGATTTTAAGATTCAAAAACAAACAGATGTGTTCTATCATACCACTAGCAATGTTATATAATTTGTAACTATCTAATCATCAGCATATAAAACAAACAAACAACCTAGTCTCTGTTTATGGTTTTTGATCTGAGAAGATTCATTAGAAAGACTTCCGAAATTTTCTGATCTGAGAAGATTCATTAGAAAGACTTCCGAAATAATAAGTCAATGGGAAAATGCTCCAAAAAGAAATTACAACTTTCTTAAATCACGAAGTCTGAGGCTATGATTACCTAATATGCAAGCAGATGACCTAAAGTCAGAACCCTAGTTGAAAAAAACTCATAAAATATCACAGGTGCTAATATTGCTGTGGTCCCTTTTCCAATATCTGTTCCAGGCTGTTTTGCTTCAACTGTTGAATACCATTATGGGTTGCATTGCATCTCCAAACAAGGTATTTGAAAGTGCTAACCTTCAATACCAGTGAATGTGACCTAATGTGAAAATACGGTCTTTGCAGATGCAATCAAGTTAAAATGAGGTCATATTTGATCAAAGTGGTCATATTTAATCAATAGTTCAAGTCACTATTATAGGAGTATATACAACTGGGGCAGAAAAAAAAATATTTCTTTTTTGCACTCCTCATACAACATGTCTGGTGTCTACAGAGAGGAGACACAGAGACAGACACACAGGGAGAACTCCAAGTGACTACAGAGGTGGAGATTGGCATGCCAAGTATTGCCAGCAAGAGCAGAGAAGATAACAAAAAGGCCTGAAAAAGATTCTCCCTAGGGCACTTCAAAGAAAGCATGACCCTGCCAACACCAGAATTCCAAACTTCTAGTCTTCAGAAGTAAGAGAATAAATAGTTGCTTTAAGCCAACATTTTTGGTACTTTGCTATGGCTACATTAGAAAGCGAAAACAAATGTATACAATAATTGTTTCGATTTTAAAACCTTCAAATTTTAAAATAGAAAAGTAAATTTACCATCTAGAAATAATTTCAAGTGTTTTTTGTAGTTTATATGATATTATGCAACTAGTTCTCTGATATAACTTTAATGTTAGGCAAATTTCATTAAGAAATACTTTGTGAAGATAGTGCGAACCCATGTGTCCAGCCCCTAGGTGATCAGTCCCTCTTTATGAAATGACTCATTCAGTCATACAAAACTGTAGTCATTCTATAATAAATATCTATAAGATAGATATAAATATTTATAAATCATTCTATTAATATCTGCAAAAACTGGCAATGAAATTTCTGTTTTTGAGGATTCCTCTCTACCCTGGAAGCCTCGGGGAATGATGGCATCACTTGAGAAGTTTGTAATAATTCTAGTCACTACTAAAGAAGTGTACACAACTAGGGTAAAAAAAAAAAAAAACTTTTTTAAAAAAGAAAAGAGAGCCGGGATCGGTGGCTCAGCCTGTAATCCCGCGCCTTTGGGAGGCTGAGGTGAGTGGATTGCCTGAGCCCGCGGGTTCGAGACCCGCCTGGGCAGGCGAGACCTCATCTCTACAATAAATCAAAAAATCA
>NW_007256265.1:259041-275639 GCF_000164805.1 Carlito syrichta | reverse complement strand
AAAAAAAAAAAAAAAAAAAAAGAAAAGAAACACTTTGTAATATCTCAAATATTGAGAGAAAAAATATCGAATAAGTCTTTCTTCTTTGGTAATTGACATTATGATGTATATCAAAACGTTTACCTATATAATGTAAGAAAATGTTTCATAAAGGATTGTCTCAGAACATCTATCTTATAAATTCATAACTCATGATCTACAACAGTTGAAAATTACAATATATTTTCTTTCTTCAGCTGTCAAGGATTGTGTTTGTCCTCTAATTTGATTACCAGAAATTTAAGATGACAATTTAAACATTAAAGAAGCTACAGTTAAATTAAAAATTCACTATAATATTCAAGCTGTCATGTGCAATTTGATATCTAATGTTGGCATCCAAACTCATTAAAAGATTCTAAGCTGACTTCATAATAACACTTAGGACAAAATGGCCCAGTACCACAGATTACATTTGTCCACATGGTATGATTTTCAGCAGGCTGAGGAATACATAAACACATGGCACACTCAGTCACAGGGTGTTGGATGAAAAACATCTCTATACGTGAATCACTGAAAGAGTTACTCATCTTATCAAATTAATACAAAGGAAAAACCTAAATACCTCCAATTCATTGCAGAGATTCCAAATGGAAATCCCATTTGCTCAATACCTAATCATTTCTCAATTCCCTTTAATTGGAGGGTGGGAGTAGCGATATCTCTTTCACACCAATATAACTCCAAGTTTTGTCTGTATTGGCTATTATTTAATACATTTGCCTTCCCTGATCTAAATAAACTATAAGGATTTCAGATATCAGGGGGCCAGCCCCCAATACATGTTCATGACATTAAGACATAATCACACATGGTCATTTAGAAGTATTTACTGAATAATTCCTGTAAAGAAATTCATGAGAAAAGTAATAAACCATTACTGAGAGAGCTTATACTGGATGCTCAAATTGCAAAGGATTATTTTTGCAAGGTTTAAAATACAAATAAAACTAATGTAAATTATTCTTTGACCAACACCTAGACTGCAAGGATGTCCTGATCAAGTTGTGTCTTGTGCTGTACTAAAATGCTCCATTCTGGGTTTAGTCCTGATCAGTGATCATTTGAACGAATAAATGGAGACATATTAACACAATCTGCAAAACTGAACAAGAAACACATGCACTAGATCCCAAAATAGGTACTCAAAAAATGTTAAAGTGGTGAAATAATAAATTAACATGAACAATATTAAGTTCAACTATAATAAGAAAGTGAGGCAAGAGGATTGCCTGAACCCATGGGTTCAAGACCTTGTCTCTACAATAAATTAAAAAATTAGCTGGTCATGGTGGCAAATGCCTGTATTTCCAGCTACTTAAAAGACTGAAGCAGAAGGCTCACCTGAACCCAGCGGGTTGAGGCTGCAGTAGCCGTGAGTGTGCCACTGCACTACGGCCGGGTAACAGAGTGAGACTCTGACTCAAAAAAAAAAAAAAAAAAAATCAAAAAAATCAAAGTCTCAACTACAATAAATTTAGAAGTTTAAATTTACATTAAAAATTAACTACCCTAGTACAGGATTGGGCAGGGTTTGGGGACCATTATGTAGTATAGAATAGTTGAAAAATCAGAATGGTTAGTCCAAATATAACATTAACAAAGAAACATAAGCACAGTCTTCAATTATATGAAGTGGAGAATTAGAATTATTTTAAGGACCAAATGACAAAATCACAGGTTGGCTAAGTGGCACAGTAGGTAAGATGATATAGGTTTTGATCTCTGCTCTGCCACTTACTGATTTTAAAACCTTAGTCAGATTATTTAAGGGCCCTAAGCTTGATGTTCCAAACCAGAAAAAAGGGTAAAACAATAGAACTGACCTCAAAGGGTTTCTATGTGGACGAGAGATAAAAAGTCCTCAATTGTACATCTGCCATAAAAACTGCTTTGAAAAATTATTAGGAAATGATTTAATATAGAGTTCTATTTAATAATAAAACCATATAAAAACAGAATGGGTCACCTCCATTTTTCTTTTACTGAAACATCTCTTTTAGTATGTGATCAAGCAAAGGACATATTTTTGGACAAAGTCCTATAGGATATTAAGTTGGGTTCCTGGGGCACTCTTCACTTCAAAATTCTAAAATAGTATATATTTGCCTGCTGAAAAGATCTATGAGGTTGACACACTTGCTTAGCAAAGATATGGAAGTGGTTAGGAAGTGTTTCCTACCCTGGTGTGACAAGAAACTGCTTACAATTTCTCTGCCCAATTTCTCCAAAGTCAGCCTTCAAAGTTCAGCTTAATTTTTTTCGCATTAATAAAAAACATTTAATTAAAGAAAACATTATGCTAGAAAAAAATGGGGTCAGGCACAGTGGCGTATACCTGTAATCACAATAATTTAGGAGGCCGAGGCAGGAGGATCGCTTGAGCCCAGGAGTTTGAGACCAATCAAGGCCAGCAAGACCTCCACTCTCTACACACACACACACACACACACACACACACACACACACACACACACACACACACACAAAATTAGCCAGGCATGGTGGCACATGCTTGTAGTGGCAGCTACTATGGAGGCTCAGGCAGAAGGATCCCCTGATCCAAGGAGTTCGAGGCTGCAGTAAGTCATGATAGTGCCACTGCACTCTAGCCTTGGTGACAGAATGAGACCCTGACTCAAAAAAAAAAAAAAAAAGGTAGAAAAAACACTTAATGATCAATCTAAGTTCCTCATTATACAAACGAGGAAGCTGACGCCCAAGAGGGACCAGAGCCTCAAAATCACACAGTGATGCATCCTGGCTAAGAACTCATGTCAGCTAAGTGTCATTTAGTGCTCTTCCCATAATCCCCGCTGCCTAGCTTCCGCACTGTTTTCAAAGTGTGCATTGCTTCTCCCCAACTAAAACATGAAGCTGCTCAGAGGATGGGCTACACGTCCTCTGGTTGTTCCCCTTCTCCTGTGTCCCACAGTGCTCAGCCACAGTGAGCATATAACCTGTATAGACTTATTGCCTTTCAAAACACGTGGCCACGGCCTAGATTTCAGGCCATTTTACCTGGAATTTATCACTTTCTCCAACATGTTATAAACTCACAGAACATTCAGTCAGAAAGGTCTTAAGACACCACATTGTGGACCAGTTCACTCATTTTATGAGTAATGGTCATTTTGCTAAGACCATTTCCACACTGGAACATTTTGATGCAATTTTTTAAAAATTTTCTTTTAAGAAAAATTTGCACAATAACATGAACCACCATGATACCCTCATGAAGTTTTGGAGAAGGTCAGAGACAAGAGAAACCATGGGTCAAGCCTCAGGAAGGTCTCTGGTGACATGCAATGAACAAGTACAGAACAGAGTTTCACATTTGGATGGATTTTGTTTAAGTGGTTTTTACATTTTAGGTCGCTGACTCATCTCAAATTAATTTTGTATATGGTGTGAGGTAGGAGTTGACTGATTTTTCAAATAGTTCCAAGACTATATACTGAAAAGACATTCTAGTTCCCATTGGATTGCTTTCATGCCTTGGTCGAAAATTACCCAACTATATAAGCAAGAGTCTGTTTCTGGATGCTTTCTTCTGTTCCATAGAAGGAAAGAGTTCCTTTGTTGATCCACATGCCAGTACCACATAGTCTTGATTGGTATAGCTTAATAGTCTTGAAGTCATGTCCTGTAAGTTCTCACTTTGATCTTCTCTTTCAAGATTGCTTAGAATATTCTAGGCTCTCAGCATTTCCACATATACTTCAGAGTCAGTTTGCCACTTTGTTTACTGGTATATTACAAAGGATACAACTCAGGAAAAGCCAAACGGATGAGCTGCACAGGACTAGGTAGGAGAGATTAGGGGAATGGGGATTCCATGACCTCTTTCCAGAACATCCCCCTCTCAGCAGTCGGTGTATTCACCAAGAAGTTCCAGCTTCTTTTTTTAAGTTAACTAAACAACATTACATATGTCAGTATTCAAATGCAAAAACAAAAGGAGATAGTTGAAATCTGCCTCTAGTGGTTCTAATAGCATGCAAAAATGCTTGTTATGATGTGATGTGGATAACAAGCAGGCTACAAAATTGTGTAACAGCAAAATTATAATTGGAGAAAATTCATCAAAAACCAGAGGGCACACAGACACATACAAAATGAGGGCAGTTTTCTTTGAGTGTTTCTACAGATGGTTTTTGAAGCTCCTTTTCACTTTTCTGCACTTAACAAACACTTATCAATGAATCTGTATTATTTTGCAATAGTAAAAAGGAATTTTAACAAGATGTACCTCAATAACTATTTTTTACTTTTTTTTTTTTTTTAAAGATGAGGTCTCACTATGTTGTCCAGGTTGGTTTTGAACTCCTGGGCTCAAGTGATCCTTCCGTCTTGGCCTCCCAAAGTGCTAGAATTACAAGCATGTATTTTTTACTTTAGAATAGCCACCTTTTTTCTCATCACAGACTAAGTTGACTGTAATTGGTAATCCAAAGCCCTGTATATCAAAGCTTAGTAATTCTTACAGAGTAACATATGAACAAGTACAGAATATCCAGAAACAAAAGCTATATGGATACAGGAACCATAAAGGCAAAAGAAAATTAAATTAAAAGAAAGAGGTGCACTTAGCAGGGACTTAATAAGTGGCCTACTGACACAGAGCATCATCCCTAACTCTTGTGGGCAAGTATGACAGCCACTGCCTGGGGTTCCCGGAGCAATGCCTGGAGCATGTTACCATTTTTCGTGCATTAATCAAATGCACCATTCTCTACCCTATCACTAGACCATGAGCTCTCTGAAGGCAGAGATTGTGTGTGTTTAGCACAATGCTAAATGATCTATAAGCATGAAGTCTTTAAATAATAAGCTAATAATATACTGCCTTAATAACTCAAGGTAACAGAATGACAGCTGATTAAAGTAAAAGCCAGAAAATGCTGAACGATACTTTTTAAAATTATAATACCCATGCAGAACTTTTTAATATTTAAAACACATATGCTTATGCTGAATGGAGGTTAGTTTTTCTGGTAATATCTTATCTCACCAGAAAAACTAACCTCCATTCAGCATGAGGCTGAGGTGAGCGGATTGCCTGAGCCCGCGGGTTCGAGACCTGCCTGGGCAGCGAGACCTCATCCTACAATAAATCAAAAATCAGCCGGGCATTGTAGCTCATGCCTGTAATTCCGGCTACTCGGAAGGCTGAGGCGGAAGGATCGCCAGAGCCCAGTGGGTCGAGGCTGCGGTGGCCGGGAGCGGCCACTGCACTCCAGTCTGGGCGACGGAGATAAACTCCAACTCAGAAAAAAAAAAAAGATATTACCCATTTGTAAAGGGTTTCTGAAAGAATAATCAGAAGCACATTGAATACTGCTAAAAGTAGCTAGCGACATGTATAGATCAATATCAAAACATAAACACGCATTTCAAATGAGAACTTTGTCAGAATAATAGAGGTGATAACCAGTGTCTTTTGGGAATTCCCTCTAAAATGTGGATCTCACTGTTTAATTATCTTAAAGGCATTCTGTAAACACTTCCTGTGCATTTAAATGAATCATAATGAAATACGGTTCTAAGTTCTTGTGTTTTTCAACATGGTGGTGATATAAATTAGCTGTAAAGCATGACTCATTTTTTTCTGTTTCTGGTATTGGTTCTGTTATTATATAAACTTATTTCAACAAGATGATAGGATTAATTGGGTGTTTAAATAAATTATGATTGCAAATGTGTAGTATGTCATTAAGGTGGAACTGGAGTAAACTATATATTCCAAAGCAACCCATGGGAAATTGAAGTCTATGTTTTACAACATGATGCAATAGAACAGTATGAGGCTTAAGTTTATCCAATAAATCATCCAGATATGAATTCAGATTTTGTTTATATCGTTCTCACATACCACCTTTAAGAGGTCTTTCAGACTACCTATTTTAAAGAGACCCACCCCCTCTGCCATACTAAATCTTATCAACCCACTTTATTATAGTATTTGTCATGTGAAATGATTAAAGAATATATTTATATGCTATTGCCTGTACCTTCCTCATTAGAATGGAAGCTGCTTAAAAGCCACTGAGTTGGTATATTCTTTTTTTTTTTTTTTTTTGAGTTGGAGTCTCACTCTGTCACCCAGACTGGAGTGTAGTGGCTGCTCCCGGCCACCGCAGCCTCGACCTGCTGGGCTCCAGCGATCCTTCCACCTCAGCCTTCTGAGTAGCCGGAATTACAGGTGTGTGCTACCACGCCGGGCTGATTTTTTGATTTATTGTAGAGATGAGGTCTCGCTGCCTAGGCGGGTCTCGAACCTGCGGGCTCAGGCAATCCACTCACCTCAGCCTCCCAAAGGCGCGGGATTACAGGCTGAGCCACCGAGCCCGGCTGAGTTGGTATATTCTAATTCACCAGGGGCCCTGTCATGTTGGTTACTCCATATTTTGATTCATTGCTGTCTTGGATAAGGCCTATTCTCTTACATTATAAATGTGTTCAGTTCTGCCCTTCCTGCATAATTATAAAGGAGAAATAACTAGGGACCTATCTACCTACTCCCTTATTTGTTTAGCTTGCCTCTCCTCTTTACTTCATAATACTCATCCACAATTCCCTGAATACCACAGGAAGTAGGCTTCAGGATCTTTCAACCTGTTTCAGAACCTCAGTGTAACTTATAACAGATATATTTAGACAAAAACACCGCAGGCAATAAGAACCCCATGGAGTGAAATGTTGAACATATGTCATGGGTACTCTTGTCCCACCTTTTGAGTCTATTTAAGGCAATAAAAAGTCACTCTTGGTACATGCTGACATTTACAGAGACAATGCTGTAGGAAAACATAATAAATATGTGCTTCAACATAAACTCTTAAAATTGCTTCCCAAATACATTTAACAAGAACAATATACCTCAACTTAAAAAAGTGAAAGTCAGGCCGGGCTTGGTGGCTCAGCCTATAATCTCAGCACTTTGGGAGGCCGAGGCGAGTGGATTGCCTGAGCCTGCGGATTTGAGACCAGTCCAGGCAACTTGGCAAGACCTTGTCTCTACAATAAATCAAAAATTAGCCAGGCGTGGTAGCGCGACTGAAGTTCCTGCTACTTGGAAAGCTGAGGTGGAAGGACTGCTGAAGCCCAGCGGGTTGATGCTGGGGTGGCCATGAGTGTGCCACTGTACTCCAACCTAGGCAACAGAGACTCCAACTCAAAAAAAAAGAAAAAGTAAGTCTGTAAACAGAATGTTTTTAAAATGTTTGTTTTTTTTAATGAACTCACCTGTCCAAAATCAAAGACGTATTTTTTAAAGCTAGGTTAGGAATGGCTATCAAAAGTAATAGTGTTACATAGAGCATTTAGTGGCAGACTGCTATAGAAATTAAAAACAGAAATAATTTTGTGCAAATTGTATAAGTGAACACAAATTTATTTAGTTAGAATATCAAAAATTAAATGTCAAGAATATATCTACCCTGAAAAGACCTGGTTTAACTTGAGTAAAGAGTCAAATAAACAATCAGAATACCTATAATAATCCCAATGCCTATCAATTCTTTATCAGTCATTTTTCTCAGGATTCATATTTAATCAAACCTGCCTAGATAACTCTATCACAATTGAAATAAAGTGCTTTTCTTAAGCTACCCCAGAAACTCCTGACAAAATCTGATCAGAAAACTAACACACTCTAGTTCAGACTTTTTTATTCTTTGCTAAATAACCTTTTTAATTGGATCTTCTCACTTGTTTATAGAGTACTTGCACACATGGAAGCTAATAAATATGGGATAAAGAAATATATCTCTTAAATGTGCAAAATGCTGAATATCTGGGTCTTGTGGCTTACATAGGAACAGTAACCTGGGTTCCCTGTCACCTCTATTTACAATTGTGCTCAATTTCTCTGACTTGGGAGACTATAATGCTGAGACAAGGCTGATGTTTACAGAACTCTAGTCACAGTTGCTTAAACCACATCTGAACCAGAAAATGCACCTGGCAGCTCCTTCGTTTCACTTTCACTTGTCCTTAAGGTCTATGTCGCTGTAACAGGAAGAAAAGGACAGCATGGCCACATAGTATCGTGACTATCCCTGGTTACTTTCTGTTCTTCACAATGTACCTACGTGTATGAATGTGTGTGGGTATGTGTATGCATGTGAAGATAAGTAAATATATTTCCCACCTCAAAGTTCTAACTAATTTCAAATGCAAGTCTCCTCGCTTAGTCTCTCAATTAAGCTTTCCCCCAAGAGTTGTTATTATTCAGCAATTCCTATAACACCATATATTTTTAAGTGAAAATACCCCAGCACTCTTCCTACAGTGTCATCAATGATTATGTTACCTAAAACTTTCTTGGGAAAGAATGACATCACTTGTTGTTACATTAAAATAAAATATAATGATTAGTTTCTTTAACTCAAATAGTAATTTTATCACGTCAGTTACTCTGTGTGTGGTGCATCCAAACACCTACTTAGGATGCTCAAGGACTCCTGCCCCCACTTTTTGGTGAATCATATTTTGGATGTGCCCCAAATTTCAGCAGAATCACATTTTGAATCTAATGACCTTAGACAGGTTTTACTCTCTTCCTTAAAATGTCTTATTCGAATTCTTCCACATATAAGGTTTAACATGCTATTTTAAGTGTACATAATACTAGAAATGAATTAATACTACTATATTTAACATTCAAAATATAATTGCCAGTTTCATCTATAATACATCTGAACTACTGTTAACTAAAATTCGCCTTGTGATGTATATTTATTATTTGACTTTCATACACAGGCATACCTTGAAGGTATCTTGAAGATATGGGGGATTGGTTCAAAACCACCACAATAAAGTGAATATTGCAAGTTACACAATTTTGGGGGGTTCCCAGTACATATAAAAAGTATGTTTATACTACACTGTAGTAAGTGTGTAATAGCATTAAGCCTAAAATAACCGAACAACCTTAAACAAAAAAATACATTATTGCTGGCTGGGCTCGGTGGCTCAGCCTGTAATCCCAGCACTTTGGGAAGCTGAGGTGAGTGGATTGTCTGAGCCAGCGGGTTCGAGACCTGCCTGGACAACTTGGCGAGACCTCGTCCCTACAATAAATAAAAGCTAGCTGGGTGTGGTAGCATGCGCCTGTAATTCCAGCTACTTGGAAGGCTGAGGCAGAAGGATTGCCGGAGTCCAGCAGGTCAAGGCTGAGGTGGCTGGGAGCATGCCACTGTATTCCAGTCTGGGCGACGGAGTGAGACTCCAACTCAAAAAAAAAAACAAACAAAAACATTATTGCTAAAAAATGCAAACAATCATTTGACCCTTCAGGGAATCATAATCTATTTGCTGGGGGAGTATCCTGCCTCAATGTTGATGGCTGCTGACTGATCAAGGTGGTATTGCTGAAGACTGAGGTAGCTATGGCAATTTCTTAAAACAGAACAACAATAAAATTTGCCACATCTACTGAATTCCTTTCACAAAAGATTTCCCTGTATGATGTGATGCTATTTGTTAGCATTTTACCAACAGGAAAACTTCTTTCAAAATTGGAACCAGTCGTCTCAAGCTCTGTCATTGCTTTATCAACTAAGTTTATGGAATATTCTAAATTTTCTGTTGTCATTTCAAAAATGTTCACAGTGTCTGCACCAGGAGTAGATTCCATCGCAAAGCACCACTATCTGCTCATCCATAAAAAGCAGCTCATCAGCTGTTCAAGTTTTTATCACAAGTTTGCAGCAATTCAGTCCCATCTTCAGGCTCCATTTCTAATCCCAGTTCTCCTGCTATTTTCTCCATACCTGCAGTTACTTCCTCCCAGAGTCTTGAGACCCTCAAAGTCATCCATGAGGGTTGGAATTAACTTCTTCCCAACTGCTGTTAATATTAATATTTCGACTTCCTCCCGTGATTCACGAATCTCAACACATCTAGAATGATAAATCCTTTCTAGGTTTTCAATTAACTTTGCCCAGATTCATTAGAGGAATCACAATATATGCCACCTGTAGACTTATGAAATGGCTTTCTTGAAATATTAGACTTGAAAGTCAAAATCACTCCTTGATCCATGGCCATAGAACAAATGTTGTGTTAATGGGCATGAAAACACATTAATCTCCTTGTACATCTCCATCAGAGCTCTTGAGTGACTAAGAGCTTTGTGAATGAGCATTAATATTTTGAAAGGCATCATCTTTTTTCTGAGCAGTAGATCTCAACAATGAGCTTAAAGTATTCAGTAAACCATGCTGTAAACAATGTGTTGTCATTCAGGATTTGCTGTTCTATTTATAGAGCAGAAGTACAGCAGACTTAGCATAATTCTTAAAGACCAGAGGATTTTCAGAATGGTAAGTGAGCTCTGTCTTCAACTCAAAGTCACCAGCTGCATTATCCCCTAATAAGAGAGTTACCCTGTCTTTGAAGCTTTGAAACCAGGCATTGACTTCTCCTTCATAGCTATAAAAGCCATAGATGGTATCTTCTTACAATAGAAGACTGTTTTATCCACACTGATAACCTGTTGTTTAGGGGTGTCACCTCCATCAATTGTCTTAGCTAGCTCTTCTGGATAACTTGCTATAACTTCTACATCAGCACTTGTTGCGTCACCTTGCACCTTTATGTAATGGAGACAGTTTATTTCTTTAAACCTCATGAACCAACTTCTGTGAGTTTCAAACATTTCTTCTGAAACTCTCTTACCTCTCTCAGTCTTAGAAGGGGTCCCCAACCCCCAGGACCATGGGCCATTATTAGTCTGTGGCCTGTTAGGAACCAGGCCACACAGCAATAGGTGAGCAGCAGTTGAGTAAGTGAAGCTTCATTTGTATTTATAGTTGCTCCCCACGGCATGCATTCCTGCCTAAGCTCTACCTTCTGTCACACAGCAGCGGTATTAGATTCTCATAGGAGTGGAAACCCTATTATGAACTGCCAACATGAGGGATTTAGGTTGCACACTCCTTATGAGAATCTAATGCCTGATAATCTAAGGTGGAGCTGAGGCAGTAATGCTAGTGCTGGGGAATGGCTGCAAATACAGATTAATATTTGCAGTAAGGTCTGACTACACAAACCCCCCACCAAAATCCATGGAAAACTGTCTTCCACAAAACTGATCCCTGATGCCAAAAAGGTTGGAAGCACGGCTTTTATAGCACTGAAGAGAGTTAGGGCCTTGCTCTGGATTAGGCTTTGGCTTACAAAAATATTGTGCCTAGTTTTATTATTATTTTTATCCAGACCACTCAAACTATCTCCCTGTCAGCAATAAGCCTGTTTCACTTTCTCATCATTTGTGTGTTCACTGGAGTTGCACATTTAATTTCCTTCAACAACTTTTCCTTTGCATTCATAACTTGGCTAACCATCTGGTTCAAAAGACCTGGCTTTTGGCCCATCTCAGTTTCCAACATGCCTTCCTCACTAAGCTTAATCATTTCTAGCTTTTGACTTAAAATGACAGAGGTGTGCTTCTTCCTTTCACTTGAACACTTACAGGCTCAGATAGGATTATTATTGGCCTAATTTCAATTTTGTTGTGTCTCAAGGAATAGAGAGGCCTAAGGGGAGGGAAAGAAACCAGGGAATGGTCAGTTAGTGAAGTAGTCAGAAAAACGCAACACTTATTAATTGTCTTAAACGTGCATAGCTTATAGCACCCCAAAACAATTACAATAGTACCAACAAAGATCACAGATCACCATACCAAATATAACACTAATGAAAGCATTTGAAATAGTGTGAGAAAATTGGCAAAAAAAATGACACCAAGACACAAAGTGAGCAAAGGCTGTCAAAGACTTGCTTGAGGCAGAGTTGTCACAAACCTTTATTTGAACAAAAACAAAACAAAACAAAAAACAGCTGCAAAGTACAATAAAGCAATGTGCAATAAAATGAGGTGTTCCTGTATTTTGACTTGTATAGATTTTTAGAACACCCAAGTAGAGAACTGTGCTGATATAGATGACAGATAGAAACAAAGAACTATAAATACATAAGTAGTTGAACAGATGGAGAAATAGACAAACAGAAGTAGAGAATGGAAAAGAAGGAGAAAAAGATGAAAGATAGGACAGAAAAATAAAATAAGAAGGAATGAGACAAGATAAAAAAAAGAAGGAAAGGGAAGATTTAAAAAAATGAGAGGGAAGAAAAGAGCAGCTTTTAAAGAAAAACAGAAAAGAGAAGAAACAAGAGTGTCCAAAAGAGGCTAAAAAGGATTAGACTCCCCCCCCAAAAAAATGAAATAACAAGAAAGATGAAAAAGGAAAGGAGGACGTGAGACTAAAAATGAATTGTGAGGGAACACTGTCAGTAGGGTATATACTCTAAAAACAACTTAGCTATAATGCTCCTTTCTCTAACAATTAACTAAAAACATACTTATCTGAAGAAAATACAATTATTCTAAAACATCAGGAAACAGTTGTTGAATGACTCAGATGAGACTAAGTATCCAGAACATCATATCGTTAAGAATTAAAGCCATCATTGTGTGTAAATGACAGGCCAAACATCCCATGTTGAATGATTCTATTACCACATTGAGGTGGAAGAAGCCACTCTTTGAAAACTGCCTTTTCTTCCCCAAGTGAGTAATGTTTATACAGTCAGAGAAGCAAATGATGTTAAATAGAGGTCTAAAACCCTTAGAAATGAAAAGCTGGCAGTAGAAGTAGAAATAATGAGTTTCCCAGTGATACTTCAGGGAGACTTTAGTGAACATTACTTTATGGGACCCGCAATAAGAAGTGATCACAGAGAATTTCAGAGCAGAGTAGGGCATGGGAGTGATCACGTCATCCAAACCTTTCACCATACTTGTGAAAAACCTGAGAAGCCAAAAGACTTGACTTCGTCCAAAATCATCACTAACCCAGATTTGCTAGTGTTCAATTTAACAAATGATTAGTGAACAGAAACAATATCTGCTGGAACTCTCACAGAATATGAAAGAAATACTGAATCAAGGTACCTGATCCATTCTTTTCTGTGTATATTGGTAATTATTATTAAGTCCCTAAAGTGTGAGCGTCTTAAGATCCAGGAACATCTTGTTACTTTCCTATCCCCTGAGAGAAACACATTGCTTGGCACATAGTGGTCAATAAACATGTGCTTAATAAGTGGATGGTGTAAAAGAGCACAATTATAGCCATGAGATTTCATCATCACTGCATAATTTTGTATAAACTAACACAGGCCCCTGCCAGTAACCTAGAGATGACACGTGACTTTATGCCAATTCAAGAGAGGATGATCATGACTACCTTAATTTCCCCAGGCATGGGTAATCTACAAATTACTTGATACACAGTTCAAAAGATAAATGTCATGTGCCTTCAGGGCATGTCTGACCCCACTCCTAAGGACAGAGTAAAAATAAAACAAAAGATGAACTAGGTAGAAATTAGATGTCTCCAGAGGAAAAGCTTCCTTGGATCAGTCCTGATGATGATTCAAGCACTTCCCAACATAGATCTGCCTAATGAATATCTCCACCGAAACACACCTTCCTCACATCATAGCCACTGAAAACCTCTGCCCCTTCAACTCCTCATCCTTACCTCCCGTATATGTTCTCCCACTGACTCCTTAATGCACCCTCCCCAATCTGGAACTAGTTTGCACTCACTGCACCTCCACACATATCCTTTCCACTGGAGCCCACCGTTTCCCCCAACTCCTTTCTCAGCAGCCCACAACCTGCCATTCCCCCTAGGAAACCTGCTCTACGCTTGAAGGAAGTTCCCTCTGAAGGCTCTAACATATTTTCCAGAGAATAGTCAGTGGCTTTGACTCTTAATGAAACTTAAGTGCTACTTGTACAAATTTTTATACATGGTATCCTTAAAGCTGGGCTGTGAATAACCATCATTAGGAACTTTGTTTTAAGGCCTGGTGCAGTGGCTCATACCTGTAAGCCCAACACCTTTAGAGGCCAAAGCAGGAGGATTACTTGAGCCCAGGAGTTTGAGACCAGCCTGGGCAACATCATAACACCTCATCTCTACAAAACCTCAACTACAGGCATGTCTGTAGCTTCATCTACTTGGGAGGCTGAGGCAGAAGGATCACGTGAGCACAGGAGGTTGAGGCTGTGATAAGTTGTGATAGAGTGAGATCTTGTTTTTTCTTTTTTGAGTTGGAGTCTCACTCTGTCACCCAGACTGGAGAGCAGTGGCACGTTCATGGCCATCACACCCTTGACCTGCTGGGCTCAGGTGATCCTTCTGCCTCAGCCTTCCAAGTAGCTGGAACTATAGGTGTGCGCCACCACACCTGGCTAATTTTTTATTTTTTGTAGAGATAAGCTCTCACCAAGTTGCCCAGGTTGGTCTTGAACCCGTGAACTCAGGCAATCCTCTCACCTCGGCCTCCCAAAATACTGGGATTATAGGCACAAGCCACCATGCCTGGCCTAGAGTGAGATGTTAACTCAAAAATGACAACAGCAACAAAAAAATTCTGCTTCCATGGGAGTGGGTGGGAGTATATTCTGCTGATTTTCAAATGATAAATTCAACAACAAAGTCTCAAATACATTCATTCCACTTTCAGATTAGAAATTAAATGAACTACAGTATATTTCAAAATTAACAAAACACTGTGCTTAACAGGCTCTGAACTGAGTCACATCCCTGGGCCACTCACATTTTGCAACTTACTAAGGGACAGACGTGCAAACTTACCTAACTAGCTAAACAAGGACGACTTGTAATTTTACCAACAATTAATTAAATTAAGTGAGGCCTTTTCAAAAGATCTCCTCCAACCAGATTTATGTTTAAAGAAAAGGTCTCCTTTACTGGGATCACAGTTTCACCACAAGATTCTGGGTCTTCAAAGTATAACAATATCACCTCTTGGGTAACTCAATATTGCATATGGTAACTGAATGGGAAACAAGTGGGTGAGTTGCTACAGGGTAATGGCCAGGAAAATACTCAGTGAATGAACCTCAAACTTAAACTATAAAGAAAGGGGACACAATGAAATAATAATAAAATTAATTAATTGATCCCCAAAGAGTTTAGTCAGTTATAATTCAAGCCATAAACTCAAAAGCACAATCATAAAAGACATCACTGAGTCAGCACCAGAGGTGTGGTTTGTCTCCATCTACATAATCTCTTTCAGCAACTGTTCAATTGGAGATGCTTCCCACAATAAATTCTCAGCATCTGCGGTCCAGAGCCTGCCAGCTTTAAA
Source organism: Carlito syrichta (assembly GCF_000164805.1). Lineage (NCBI taxonomy): Eukaryota > Metazoa > Chordata > Mammalia > Primates > Tarsiidae > Carlito > Carlito syrichta. Next base: position 260,396 of record NW_007256265.1, on the reverse strand, counting down.
AAGAGGATCCACCCAGCCCCTCAGGCAGGCTCTGCAGGGTGTAGCCAGTTCTCTTAATAGGTGTAGACACCACGTGTGCCTGATCCCCAAAAGCAAGGGGGTGGAATTTGCAATTGGAAAGTGTGGAGACGTCCACCATTCTGGGAACTGAAGGAAGACAGAGAGAATACACAACAAAGAACGACCTCCACTTATGCGACTCTCACTCTTTAGTTCTTTTGAACCCCCCCCAAAGTTTTCTTCTCTAAGTGCTTTTCATCCCAGTCCCCTTTCCTGTGGCTCATCAGCACTGATTCAGCCTCAGTCATGGATTCCCCGAGGCTCTTGCATTTGCTGGGATGAGAAAGGGAAATTAGGGAGGTGTCTGCCAGTAACCTGGCAAGATGTTTAGTAAGACGTGGGAAATGAGCTGTTGGGCATTAAATTCTAGCCATCACTGCTCACCAGCAGCCTGCCACATTTTCAGTGTCTGGTCGCCTTTGTTCTCATCTCCATTTCTAGATCAGAGATCCTAGAACCTATAACTTCACCACTTCTGATCAACGCCAACATGCTCCCCATGTTCCCATAACCTCCCAGACTCCTCCATACAAAGCACTGTTGTCTCTTTACATACCTGTTATTGCTGCAAGGAACACAGGCACATTCTCTACCTCTTCCTTCACCTTCTACAGGTAAGGAGTCCCCCAACATCTCACAAAGAACAGGCCTCAAGTCTCCGAGTACAATCTGTTCTAGTCACAGTCTCCTCTTAAGGTCACCACATTCTAGAGTAGTGGCTCTTAAAATCTGGTAGATACCGGCCTCCCCTGGAGGACACAGACCCAGGCCGACTCGGGCTTGAAAAATCACATATCCCGGCCAATCTGCAGACAGAAACGGGGTCTTGCAAATAACAGGTTTTATGTGGAAAAAGCAAAATCAAAAAACCTGACTTGTTTCTTCGCAGGTACTGTTCCCCACTAGGGATCGAAAGAACACCCTGCCGCTATGCAGGCTAAGCTTTCCCACCTTTTCTGGGACCATCCTCGCCCCCGCTTCCTCCCCGCCCCTCTACTCCCTCCCACAAGGCTCCTCCAGCTCCCCTCCTCCCGCTTCCTCTCCCGGGGTCCTCCGTCGACTCCTGGAGGGAAGAGGAAATGGATCCAGCGCCCGCGGGGGGCGGCGCCTGTCCCCGGGGATCCCGAGCGCGCTCCGCCCGAGACTCCACTTTTCAAACTTCCCAACTCGCTGGCGCCCACGCGAAAGGGAAAGAAAAGTAGGAACACGCGAGGACCCCGAACTCTCGGGAGGTTGCGATCCCGCGCGCTCTCCAGGGGGAGGCCCCATCCCTCCCGCCGCCCCGGGCCGATCCC